>NC_079215.1:49483842-49488842 GCF_029633865.1 Lampris incognitus | reverse complement strand
TTGATGGTGGGAGGAAACCGGAGCACCCGGAGGAAACCCACACAGACATGGGGAGAACATACAGACTCCACACAGAAAGGACCTGGGACGGCCTGGGGTTCGAACCCAGGACCTTCTTGCTGTGAGGCAACAGTGCTAACGACTGGCCCACCGTGCTGCCCCTTTATTCAAAGCCAAGGGAGGTAGGGATTTATTGCAGTGCAGCAACACAACTATATGGCGTACAACAACAAAGCACCAGCAAAACTGCAGGAAAGAAGCGCACATGCAAATAAACACATCACATATACACAAGAGAGCAATCATCTAGTCTAAAATGAGGCAGGAACCCGTTAATATGCGGCTCTGTGTCGGTGTCGAGTGAAAGTGGAAAAGTGACGCTGTGTTTTCCTATTATTACAGGATAGGGGTTGACAAACATGGCCCTGTCCCCTCCCTGCCATGCTGTTAAAAAAAGAGGAGTGGAATTTGGAGAGTGGCACTGCTGATGATGAGAAATATGAGAGAGGAAGAGAAAATATTCTGTTGTTCCATGCAGTATCATTGTGACCCAAGGGCAGTCCAGCTAAGCAAACACACATATGCATGCTGAAACACATATCCTCCCCCCATGCATGCACACACACACACACACAAGCACACGCGCACGCATACACACACACACACACACACACACAAAAACACGCATATTTGGTATTGTCATTGCTCATTTCTTTTGGAAATATTTGCAGTGGTGTTGCCAAGTGGAAGTGGATGAGGAGGGAGTGTTTGAAAAGCCGCCATGTGCCTGTAAAAGTCTGCACGTAACCCAATGGCTCAGACTAAGGGCCAAGGGTTAAATGAACCGCAGAGTATGCAGTACACTGTAAATTTGCAACATTACGGGTTAAAGGCTGGCTCTACTAGGGGCCATCACCTCTCCCCCCTAAATCTCCTGTCTTTCCACCACTCGCCAGCCAATGAATTACACCAAAAACAAGTTTTTTTTAAGCGACCTTTAGTGGCAGGCCACATATCTCGGCATCAGACCAACTGTTGGCGCAACAGCCTTTCAGCCATTATCAAGCTGCGTAAGTGGGAACATTGTAAAATGTTATCATTGGCCGAGGCTTTTTGCAGAAAAGCAGCTCTTCACTTTTACTTATCATGATCATGATTGAGCTACTTTGCTTCTATTCTGGCTTCTGTTCAGCTGTTGTTGTGGAAAGTGCCGGTATGTGTGCAATCAAGGAAACTATTGATTGAGCCCATTATGCTCTGATTAGCCCACCAGTTATCCCGTCCCTTTCCAGCTGTGTAAGTCTATTGTAAGACAGGAGACAATTGTAAGACAGGAGACAATCAAGCATCCCATTCTCCTTCCCTCCTTTCATGTATCCTCATCTCCTTCTTTCCTGCCCTCCTCTCCTCTGCCCGTTATCTTTTTCAGCTCCTCCCCTTTTCTCGCAACACTGCTCCTCAATCCGCAACTAAATCACCTACCCTAATGGTGTACAAACTTCTGTGTGTGTATGTGTGTGTGTGTGTGTGGGCGCACGTGCAGTGCATGTCTGTATATGTGAGAGGGTGATGAGCACTGGTACTTTCGCACCTGCAGCCATGGCAGATATATCCTGTTTGGATAAGGAGCGAGGTCCTCAATACCCCCACCCCATACCACCCCACCGCCTAGTCCACCACCCTATACAACCCACCCACCCAACTACAGCCCCCACAACCGCCTCCCCTGCCAAACCAGGAAATGTGCACAGGAAACAGCTGTCCCCAGCGTCCGCCTGCTTGCCCCAGGCCAGGTGCATCCTGGGAAATGAGCGATGTGTGACCGTCGGCATGTGGTTTAAACTTGAAACAGGGCTCTGTTACAGCAATCGGGATTACCACGCATACACAGATATCAAACAGATTACATCACAATGCTTTTCTGTGCAAAAAATTGAGATATTACTAAAATATGTCAAAGCTAAATTCTAAAGCCTAAAGGAAATGTATTGTACTTTTGGACTTAAATTTTCAAGGCTAACAATAAGAATGAATATCATTTTTCAGACTGAAATAAATGTATAGACATGATACATTCTGCTAAATAGAGGACGCTGCACTTGACACAGGAATTGTCATCTACAAGGGCTTAGTTGAAGTGCCGCTATCTTCATCTTTGTATTTATTTCATCTGCCTATCAAATCAATGTTATGACCATTTGTTGTCTTCTTTATTACCGTTTGCTGTAAGACCGCCTGTGTCTCTGACGTTATCGTGTCAACAGGCGGACATCAGCTAATGACCTGATGACTGAGACAGGCAAATAAATTACAAACATTTAAGAGTGGTGGGAAAAATATGGTGAATAAGAGAAGACTAACAAGGGTTTAAAAAAAACAAATGTTGAGAGGTTATCCAAGTGCCGGGCTGAGTTAAATCATACAGTGTGATACCATTTTCAGATGTTTCCATCCACTGCTGAGCGTCACCAGATCAACAACAACAACAACAACAACAACAACAAAAAGACTTCAAATAGGATCGAAACCTTGTCTGCCTAATAAAGGCAGAGCTAATTGACAAGACTTTTAAGTGTCTGGACTTTATTTTCCTCAGAAGCAAATGCAACAAAAAATCAATGATATGGATCAGGCCAATAGGGGGGGGTTCAACAACAGATGCAAAAACCAATCCGAGGCTGGAACTATAAATCCATCCCGTCCTCCCAAATCACGGTCACAAATAATAACTGTTTCTGTTTGAAGTCCACACCTATATATATATATATATATATATATATATATATATATATATATATATATATAACCGATATCAGTTATCCAGGACAACCCACTGAAAACTGATGGGTTAATGATAATGGTCCCCTGGGCACGGAAACCTAACCCCCCCCCCCCAGCACAACACAGGTACACTCAGATAAATCACATTAACAAAGCACTCCAGCGCCTTACCTGTGCCCCCGTCCATAGGATTAGTGGTTGTGTCAGGAAGGGCGTCCGACGTAACATTTTGCCAAATCACTATGCGGATTGACAAGACCGCCATTGGTGCTGTGCCCTTCACTGGGAAACAGGGAACAAGCCGGAAGAAGAAAAAGAAGAACAAAGTATTCCTCGTTTAACCACAAATATGAGATCGGTTAAAGCCACCTTTGACGTTGATATAAACTTGCAGTGTGGAAGTTACTATCTATCCTTCCCTTAATGTAATGAGAGTGCCTAATTACCTCTCTTCTTTCAGCGTTCTCCAACGAGGAAAGGCTACACCAATGGTTATCAGTTTGTCCTCGCCGTCGATCGCTTTCTTTTCTTATTTTTATCCTTCCCCTGAACGCCGAGTTTGTTTATTTTTTCCCCCCTGGAGCATCATAAGCTTTTCTTGGACGCTTCTTGGGTTATTCCGCCATAGTTTCCAAGACCGGAAGCGTTCTGCCGGAAAGCCTTGAAAGCAAGCCAATCAGAGGCATGCGAACGCTTCGCCATACGGAAGTTCAGCTCCGGCAAAGCAATCGTTGCTTCTTTTTCTTTTTTTTAAGAATTTATTTTTTCAATTTTCGCTTTTTTCTCCCCAATTGTATTTGGCCAATTACCCCACTCTTTCTGAGCCGTCCCAGTCGCTGTTCCACCCCCTCTCTGCCGATCCGGGGGGCGCCCCGACCGACCAGAGGAGGCGCTAGTGCAGCGACCAGGACAAATACCCGCAGACACGGCCAACTGTGTCTGTAGCGACGCCCGACCAAGCCGGTTGCTGGCTGACGTAAAATGCATATTTATGCACCACTTCCGGTGCGCCAGCGCGGGAATGTCGCTCCAGACACCAGAGAGATTCACCTGGCGGTGACAGGCGTAATCATCATTGTGCGAACTCGTTTGACAAGAACTTTAATGGCACGGACATTCATTTATATGTAAAATTCCCGCACTTAGCTTTAACAAATACATAGCCAAAACAATTTAACGCAAATGACTGGAGTCCCTCAACTCTAGTAAGAAATTAAAATTTAATAATAACGATCTCACGTTGAGGTTCTGGTTTAGGGCCCCCCTGACCACTTGGGCCTCTGAGCCTTTGCGCTGGTGGCTGGTGTGTCACGGTAGAAGACGAGAAAGCGGATGCTTGAGCTGGCGATCGCAATGTTGTTCTTCACTTTCTCTATAAAATGCGCTGCGAATATTGCCCCAAACAATTAGCTCCCTGTGATCCCTTATCACCCGCCACACAATAGTGTTTACATGATACGGAGGAAACATGGCCATGGAGCCCGCTTTACTCTGTGTGTGTGTGTGCGTGTGGTGTGTGTGTGCGCGCGTGTGTGTGTGCGTGCACACTTAATTTATGTTCAGAAGGAGGAGGCCTATAGTATGACTGGTACCCTGGCACTTTTCACTGTGAGTGTTCAGAATATTAGTATCCTGTGTTAACATATAATCCTTTTTTGAAATGTGCAGTCGTTATTTCTCATGGTCTACGGCGGGGAATTATAAACATTACAGGCCTTAAATGGAGATGAAATCTCCCACCCCCTCAGGGCCACTTCTATCGAGTGGGAGCCCAATACGAGCAAATCCTTCAATGTTTCTTACAGATCGTTTTAAGACGTTCTTCGTCAAACTGGCCCGCTGGCTGAAACAACACATCACCAAAACCCTGTTGAATCACAATGGACGTGAGCCCTCTACTGCTGGAGTCATGCACCTGCACCAACAGAGAAGCAATTCTTATACATCTATCTGTATGTATATTCATTTAGTCTATTACTAGTCACAAAATTCCAACATAATTTGTAAATATATATATGTATCAACACACAGCAACCAATCAGCTCATCTGATTGGCTGCTGATTGGTCCAACCGAAATTAGGGGCGTGACGCTGGGCAACTTAAACTGTGATTCTTTGATTAACCACATTAGCAGCTGATGGGTGCGCGACGCACGGAACAGGCCTGTACTGCAATGTACAGGCCGGATATATACCAATATATATAGATACAGATATAT